>NW_026263301.1:0-34000 GCF_947179515.1 Apodemus sylvaticus
GGGAATGCCCAGGAGAGTTTTCTATCGAACGAATATGTAAGAATACCACGTTATAAGGAAATACAGTGTTGCAGAGTAAAGACAAATACATACATATTGGAAACACTTTACGAGAAGAAATAATGCATCGTAAAAAATTAGCTTGTATCTCCTAAACAACACGTTGTAACTCGAAAAGATTTGATGTGACGTGTACGTCTAAACGTGTAGCCTCAAAAGCGAACCCACAGGAGAATTTTCTTTCATCAAAATTTGTCAGAAACCACGTTTTAAGGAAATCTCGAATCGTGCGAAATTATCTTGTTTTTCCTAAAGAACACGTTGTAACTCGAAAAGCTTTGGTGTTGCGTGTATGTCTAAGCGTGTAGCCTCAAAAGAGAACGCACAGGAGAGTTTTCTCTTGAAAGAATATGTAAGAATACCTCGTTATAAGGAAATACAGTGTTTCAGAGTAAAGACAAATACGTACCTATTGGAAACACTTTAAGAGAAGAAATAATGCATCGTAAAAAATTAACTTGTATCTCCTAAACAACACGTTGTAACTAGAAAAGATTTGGTGTGGCTCGTACGACTACACGTGTAGCCTCAAAAGAGAACCCACAGGAGAACTTTCTTTCGTCAAAATTTGTCAGAAAACCACGTCTTAAGGAAAGCCCGCATCGTGCAAAATTATCTTGTTTTTCCAAAACAACACGTTGTAACTCGAAAAGCTTTGGTGTTGCGTGTATGTCTAAGCGTGTAGCCTCCAAAGAGTACACACAGGAGAGTTTTCGCTCGAAAGAACATGTAAGAATACAACGTTATAAGGAATACAGTGTTGCAGAGTAAAGACAAATACATACTTGTTGGAAACACTTTACGAGAAGAAATAATTCATTGTAAAAAATTAGCTTGTATGTCCTAAACAACACGTGGTAACTAGAAAAGAATTGGTGTGGCGTGTACGTCTAAACGTGTAGCCTCAAAAGAGAACCCATAGGAGAATTTTCTTTCATCAAAATTTGTCAGAAACCACGTTGTATGGAAATCTCGCTTCGTGCGAAATTTTCTAGTTTTTCCTAAACAACACGTTGTAACTCGAAAAGCTTTGGTGTTGCGTGTATGTCTAAGCGTGTAGCCTCAAAAGAGAATGCACAGGAGAGTTTTCTCTTGAACGAACATGTAAGAATACCACGTTATAAGGAAATACAGTGTTGCACAGAAAAGACAATTACGTACCTATTGGAAACACTTTAAGAGAAGAAATAATGCATCATACAAAATTAGCTTGTATCTCCTAAACAACACGTTGTAACTCGAAAAGATTTGGTGTGGCTCGTATGTCTACACGTGTAGCCTCAAAAGAGGACCCACAGGATCACTTTCTTTCTTCAAAATTTGTCAGAAAAACCACGTTTTAAGTAAATCCCGCATCGTGCAAAATTATCTTGTTTTTCCTAAACAACACGTTGTAACTCGAAAAGCTTTGTTGTTGCGTGTATGTCTAAGCGTGTAGCCTCTAAAGAGTATGCACAGGAGAGTTTTCTCTAGAAAGAACATGTAAGAATAAACGTTATAAGGAAATACAGTGTTGCAGAGTAAAGACAAATACATACTTGTTGGAAACACTTTACAAGAAGAAATAATGCATCGTAAAAAATTAGCTTGTATCTACTAAACAACACGTGGTAACTCGAAAGGACTTCATGTGGCGTGTACGTCTAAACGTGTAGCCTCAAAAGACAACCCATTGGAGAATTTTCTTTCTTCAAAATTTGTCAGAAAATCACGTTTTAACGAAATCCCGCATCCTGCGAAATTATCTTGTTTTTCCTAAACAACAAGTTGTAACTCAAAAAGCTTTGGTGTTGCGTGTATGTCTAAGTGTGTAGCCACAAAAGGGAATGCACAGGAGAGTTTTCTCTCGAAAGAATATGTAAGAATACCACGTTATAAGGAAATACAGTGTTGCAGAGTAAAGACAAATACGTACATATTGGAAACACTTTAAGAGAAGAAATAATGCATAGTACAAAATTAGATTGTATCTCCTAAACAACACGTTGTAACTCGAAAAGATTTGGTGTGATGTGTACGTCTAAACGTGTAGCCTTAAAAGAGAACCCACAGGAGAATTTTCTTTCAACAAAATTTGTCAGAAACCACGTTTTAAGGAAATCTCGCATCGTGCAAAATTATCTTCTTTTCCCTAAACAACACGTTGTAACTCGAAAAGCTTTGGTGTTGCGTGTATGTCTAAGCATGTAGCCTCAAAAGAGAACACACAGGAGAGTTTTTCCTCGAAAGAATATGTAAGAATACCACCTTATAAGGAAATACAGTGTTGCAGAGTAAAGACAAATACGTATGTATTGGAAACACTTTACGAGAAGAAATAACGCAACATACATTATTAGCTTGTATCTCCTAAACAACAGGTTGTAAGTCAAAAGGATTTGGTGTGGCGTGTACAGCTAAACGTGTAGCCTCAAAAGAGAACCCACAGGAGAATTTTCTTTCATCAAAATATGTGAGAAAACCACGTTTTAAGGAAATCCCTCATCGTGCAAAATTATCTTGTTTTTCCTAAACAACAAGTTGTAACTCGAAAAGCTTTGGTGATGCGTGTATGTCTAAGCGTGTAGCCTCAAAAGAGAATGTAAAGGAGAGTTTTTTTCTAGAAAGAATATATAAGAATGCCACGTTATAAGGAAATACAGTGTTGCCGAGTAAGGACAAATACGTACATATTGGAAACACTTTACGAGAAGAAATAACGCATCGTAAAAAATTAACTTGTATCTCCTAAACAACACGTTGTAACTGGAAAAGATTTGGTGTGGCGTGTACGTCTAAACGTGTAGCCTCAAAAGTGAACCCACCGGACAATTTTCTTTCGTTAAATTTTTTCAGAAAACCACGTTTTAAGGAAATCCCGCATCATGCGAAATCATCTTCTTTTTCCTAAACAACATGTTGTAACTCAAAAAGCTTTGGTGTTGCGTGTATGTTTAAGCGTGGAGCCTCAAAAGCGAAGGCACAGGTGAGTTTTCCCTCGAAAGAATATGTAAGAATACCACCTTATAAAGAAATACAATTTTGCCGAGTAAAGGCAAATAAGTGCTTATTGGAAACACTTTAGGAGAAGAAATAACGCATCAGACAAAATTAGCTTGTATCTCCTAAACAACACGTGGTAACTCGAAAGGTTTGGTTTGGCGTGTACGTCTAAACGTGTAGTCGCAAAAGAGAACACAAAGGAGAATTTTCTTTCGTCAAAATTTGTCAGAAAACCACGTTTTAAGGAAATCCTGCATCATGAGAAATTATCTTGTTTTTCCTAAACAACACGTTGTAACTCGAAAAGCTTTGGTGTTGCGTATATGTCTAAGCGTGTAGCCTCAAAGGAGAATGCACAGGAGAGTTTTCTCTCGAAAGAACATGTAAGAATACAACGTTATATGGAAATACAGTGTTGCAGAGTAAAGACAAATACGTACATATTGGTAACACTTTACGAGAAGAAATTACGCATCATGAAATATTAGCTTGTATCTCCTAAACAAAAAGTGGAAACTCACAAACATTTCGTTTGGTGTGTATGTCTAAACGTGTAGCCTCAAAAGAGAGCGCCCTGGAGAATTTTCTTTCTTCAAAATTTGTCAGAAAACCACGTTTTAACGAAATCCCGCATCCTGCAAAATTATCTTGTTTTTCCTAAAGAACAAGTTGTAACTCGAAAAGCTTTGGTGTTGCGTGTATGTCTAAGTGTGTAGCCTCAAAAGGATATGCAAGGAGAGTTTTCTCTCGAAAGAATATGTAAGAATACCACGTTATAAGGAAATACAGTGTTGCAGAGTAACGACAAATACGTACATATTGGAAACACTTTAAGAGAAGAAATAAAAAACCATACAAAATTAGCTTGTATCTCCTAAACAACAGGTTGTAACTTGAAAATATTTGGTGTGACGTGTACGACTAAACGTGTAGCCTCAAAAAAGAACTGACAGGAGAATTTTTTTATCATCAAAATATGTGAGAAAACCACGTTTTAAGGAAATCCCTCATCATGCAATATTATCTTGTTTTTCCTAAACAACAAGTTGTAACTCGAAATCTTTGGTGTTGCGTGTATGTCTAAGCGTGTAGCCTCAAAAGAGAATGCAAAGGAGAGTTTTTTTCTCGAAAGAATATGTAAGAATACCACGTTATAAGGAAATACAGAGTTGCAGAGTAAAGACAAATACGTACATATTGGAAACACTTTAAGAGAAGAAATAACGCATCATACAAAATTAACTTGTACTCCTAAACAACACGTTGTAACTCGAAAAGATTTGATGTGGCATGTACGTATAAAGGTGTAGCCTCAAAAGAGAACCCACAGGAGAATTTTCTTTGGTCAAATTTGTCAGAAAACCACGTATTAAGGAAATCCTGCATCGTGGGAAATTATCTTGTTTTTCCTAAACAACACGTTGTAACTCGAAAAGATTTGGTGTTGCGTGTTTGTCTCAGTGTGTAGCCTCAAAAGAGAACACACAGGAGAGTTTTCACTAGAAAAAGTATGTAAGAATACCAGGTTATAAGGAAATACAGTGTTGCAGAGTAAAGACAAATACGTACTTATTGGAAACACTTTACAAGAAGAAATAACGAATCATACAAAATTAGCTTGTATCTCCTAAACAACAGGTTGTAACTCGAAAGGATTTGGTGTGGCATGTATGTCTAAACGTGTAGCCTCAAAAGAGAACCTACAGAAGAATTTTCTATCGTCAAAATTTGTGAGAAAACCACGTTTTAAGGAAATCCCTCATCGTGCAAAATTATCGTGTTTTTCTTAAACAACACGTTGTAACTCGAAAAGCTTTGGTGTTGCGTGTATGTCTAAGCATGTAGCCTCAAAAGAGAATGCAATGAGAGTTCTTTCTCGAAAGAATATATAAGAATACCACATTATAAGGAAATACAGTGTTGCAGAGTAAAGACAAATACGTACATATTGGAAACACTTTACGAGAAGAAATAACGCATCGTACAAAATTAGCTTGTATCTCCTAAACAACACGTTGTAACTCTAAATGATTTGCTGTGGCGTGTACGTCTAAATGTGTAGCCTCAAAAGAGAACCCACAGGACAATTTTCTTTGGTCAAATTTGTCAGAAAACCAGGTATTAAGGAAATCCAGCATCGTGAGAAATTATCTTGTTTTTTCCTAAACAACGCGTTGTAACTCGAAAAGCTTTGGTGTTGCGTGTATGTCTAAGCGTGTAGCCTCAAAGGAGAACACACAGGAGTGTTTTCTCTCGAAAGAATATGTAAGACTACCACGTTATAAGGAAGTACACTGTTGCAGAATAATGACAAATACTTATGTATTGGAAACCCTTAAACTTTAAGAGATGAAATAAAGCATCGTACAAAATTAGCTTGTATCTCCTAAACAACACGTTGTAACTCGAAAAGATTTGGTGTGGCGTGTACATCTAAACGTGTAGCCTCAAAAGGGAACCACAGGACAATTTTCTTTCGTCAAAATTTGTCAGAAAACCACGTTTTAAGGAAATCCCGCATCGTGAGAAATTATCTTGTTCTTCCTAAAAAACACGTTGTAACTCGAAAAGCTTTGGTGTTGCGTGTATGTCTAAGCATGTAGCCTCAAAAGAGAACGCACAGGAGAGTTTTCTCTCGAAAGAATATGTAAGAATACCACGTTATAAGGAAATACAGTGTTGCAGAGTAAAGACAAATACGTACTTATTGGAAACACTTTTAGAGATGAAATAACGCATCGTTCAAAATTAGCTTGTATCTCCTAAACAACAGGTTGTAACTCGAAAAGAATTGATGTGGCATGTACGGCTAAACGTGTAGCCTCAAAAGAGAACCCACAGGAGAATTTTCTTTGGTCAAAATTTGTCAGAAAACCACGTATTAAGGAAACCCCGCATCGTGTGAAATTATCTTGTTTTTCCTAAACAACACGTTGTAACTCAAAAAGCTTTGGTGCTGCATGTATGTCTAAGCGTGTAGCCTCAAAAGAAAACGCACAGAAGAGTTTTCTCTCGAAAGAATAGTTAAGAATACCACTTTATAAGGAAGTACAGTGTTGCTGAGTAAAGACGAAAACGTACATATTGGAAACCCTTAAACTTACGAGATGAAATAAAGCATCGTAAAAATTAGCTTGTATCTCCTAAACAACACGTTTTTACTGGAAAAGATTTGGTGTGGCTTGTACGTCTAAACGTGTAGCCCCAAAAGAGAACCCACAGGACTATTTTCTTTCGTCAAAATTTGTCAGCAAACCACGTTTATGGAAATCGCGCATCGTGAGAAATTATCTTGTTCTTCCAAAACAACAAGTTGTAACTCGAAAAGCTTTGGTGTTGCTTGTATGTCTAAGCGTGTAGCCTCAAAAGAGAACGCACAGGAAAGTTTTCTCTCGAAAGAATATGCAAGAATACCATGTTATAAGGAAAACAGTGTTTCAGAGTAAAGGCAAATACGTACTTATTTGAAACACTTAAACTTTACGAGAGAAATAACACATCTTAAAAAATTAGCTTGTATCTCCTAAACAACACGTTGTAACTCGAAAAGATTTGGTGTGGCGTGTACGTCTAAACGTGTAGCCTCAAAAGAGAACCCTCAGGAGTATTTTCTTTCGTCAAAATTTGTCAGAAAACCACGTTTTAAGGATATCCCGCATCGTGCTAAATTATCTTGTTTTTCCTAAACAACACATTGTAACTCGAAAAACTGTGGTGTTGCGTGTATGTCTAAGCGTGTAGCCTCAAAAGAGAATGCAAAGGAGAGTTTTTTTCTCGAAAGAATATGTAAGAATACCATGTTATAAGGAAATACAGTGTTGCAGAGTAAAGACAAATACGTACATATTGGAAACACTTTACGAGAAGAAATAATGCATCATACAAAATTAGCTTGTATCTCCTAAACAACACGTTGTAACTCGAAAAGATTTGATGTGGTGTGTACGTCTAAACGTGTAGCCTCAAAAGAGAACCCACAGGCGAATTTTGTTTGGTCAAATTTGTCAGAAAACTACGTATAATGGAAATCCTGCATCGTGGGAAATTATCTTGTTTTTCCTAAACAACACGTTGTAACTCGAAAAGATTTGGTGTTGCGTGTTTGCCTCAGTGTGTAGCCTCAAAAGAGAACACACAGGAGAGTTTTCACTAGAAAGAATATGTAAGAATACCAGGTTATAAGGAAATACAGTGTTGCAGAGTAAAGACAAATACGTACTTATTGGAAACACTTTACGAGAAGAAATAACGCATCATACAAAATTAGTTTGTATCTCCTAAACAACAGGTTGTAACTCGAAAGGATTTGGTGGGGCATGTACGTCTAAACGTGTAGCCTCAAAAGAGAACCCACAGGAGAATTTTCTATCGTCAAAATTTGTGAGAAAACTACGTTTTAAGGAAATCCCTCATCGTGCAAAATTATCTTGTTTTTCTTAAATAACACTTTGTAACTCGAAAAGCCTTGGTGTTGCGTGTATGTCTAAGCATGTAGCCTCAAAAGAGAAGGCAAAGGAGAGTTCTTTCTCGAAAGAATATATAATACCACGTTATAAGGAAATACAGTGTTGCAGAGTAAAGACAAATACGTACATATTAGA
The DNA here is from genome assembly GCF_947179515.1 of Apodemus sylvaticus. Classification (NCBI taxonomy): domain Eukaryota; kingdom Metazoa; phylum Chordata; class Mammalia; order Rodentia; family Muridae; genus Apodemus; species Apodemus sylvaticus. Next base: position 7,644 of record NW_026263301.1, read on the forward strand.
AACATTTTACAAGAAGAAATAACGCATCCTACAAAATTAGCTTGTATCTCCTAAACAACACGTTGTAACTCTAAATGATTTGGTGTGGCGTGTACGTCTAAACGTGTAGCCTCAAAAGAGAACCCACAGGAGAATTTTCTTTGGTCAAATTTGTCAGAAAACCACGTATTAAGGAAAACCTACATCGTGCAAAATTATCTTGTTTTTCCTAAACAACACGTTTTAACTCGAAGAGCTTTGGTGTTGCGTGTATGTCTCAGCGTGTAGCCTCAAAAGAGAACACACAGGAGAGTTTTCTCTCGAAAGAATATGTAAGAATACCACGTTATAAGGAAATACAGTGTTGCAGAGTAAACACAAATAGGTACGTATTGGAAACCCTTAAACTTTACGAGATGAAATAAAGCATCGTACAAAATTAGCTCGTATCTCCTAAACAACACGTTGTATCTCGAAAAGATTTGGTGTGGCGTGTACGTCTAAACGTGTAGCCTCAAGAGAGAACCCATAGGAGAATTTTCTTTCGTCAAATATTCAGAAAACCACGTTTTAAGGAAATCTCGCATCGTGCGAAATTATCTTGTTTTTCCTAAACAACACCTTGTAACTCGAAAAGCTTTGGTGTTGCATGTATGTTTAAGCATGTAGACTCAAAAGAGAGCACACAGGAGAGTTTTCTCTCGAAAGAATGTGTAAGAATACCACGTTATAAGAAAATACAGTGTTGCAGAGTAAAGACAAATACATACTTATTGGAAACACTTTATGAGAAGAAATAACGCATCGTAAAAAATTAGCTTGTATCTCCTAAACAAAACGTTGTAACTCGAAAAGATTTGGTGTGACCTGTACGTCTAAACGTGTAGCCTCAAAAGAGAACCCACAGGAGAATTTTCTTTGGTCAAAATTTGTCAGAAAACCACGTATTAAGGAAATCCCGCATCGTGCGAAATTATCTTGTTTTTCCTAAACAACGCGTTATAACTCGAAAAGCTTTGGTGTTGCCTGTATGTCTAAGCGTGTAGCCTCAAAAGAGAACACACAGGAGAGTTTTCTCTCGACTGAATATGTAAGAATACCACGTTATAAGGAAGTACACTGTTGCAGAATAATGACAAATACTTTCGTATTGGAAACCCATAAATTTTATGAGATAAATAAAGCATCGTACAAAATTAGCTTATATCTCCTAAACAACACGTTGTAACTCTAAAAGATTTGGTGTGGCGTGTCCATCTAAACGTGTAGCCTCAAAGAGAACCACAGGACAAATTTCTTTCGTCAAAATTTGTCAGAAAACCACGTTTTAAGGAAATCCTGCATCGTGAGAAATTATCTTGTTCTTCCTAAAAAACACGTTGTAACTCGAAAAGCTTTGGTGTTGCGTGTATGTCTAAGCATGTAGCCTCAAAAGAGAACGCACAGGAGAGTTTTCTCTCGAAAGAATGTGTAAGAATACCACGTTATAAGGAAACACAGTGTTGCAGAGTAAAGACATATATGCACTTATTGGAAACACTTTACGAGAAGAAATAACGCATCGTAAAAAAAATTAGCTTGTATCTCTTAAACAACAGGTTTTAACTCGAAAAGATTTGGTGTGGCGTGTACGGCTAAACGTGTAGCCTCAAAAGAGAACCCACAGGAGAATTTTCTTTGGTCAAAATTTGTCAGAAAACCACGTATTAAGGAAACCCAGCATCGTGCGAAATTATCTTGTTTTTCCTGAACAACACTTTGTAACTCGAAAAGCTTTGGTGTTGCGTGTATGTGTAAGTGTGTAGCCTCAAAAGAGAAGGCACAGGAGAATTTTCTCTCGAAAGAATATGTAAAAATACCACGTTATAAGGAAAGACAGTGTTGCAGAGTAAAGACAAATACTTATGTATAGGAAACACTTTATGAGAAGAAATAACGCATTGTACAAAATTAGCTTTTATCTCCTAAACAACACGTTGTAACTCGAAATATTTTGTGTGGCGTGTACATCTAAACGTGTAGCCTCAAAAGAGAAGGCACAGGAGAGTTTTCTCTCGAAAGAATATGTAAGAATACCACGTTTTAAGGAAATACAGAGTTGCAGAGTAAAGATAAATATGTACGTATTGGCAACATCTTACGAGAAAAAATAAGGCATCGTACAAAATTAGTCTGTATCTCCTAAACAACATGTTGTAACTGAAAAAGATTTGGTGTGGCGTGTACGTCTAAACGTGTAGCCTCAAAAGAGAACCCACAGGCGAATTTTCTTTCGTCAAAATTTTTCAGAAAACCACGTTTTAAGGAAATCCCGCATCTTGCGAAATTATCTTGTTTTTCCTAAACAACACGTTGTAACTCAAAAAGCTTTGGTGTTGCGTGTATGTCTAAGCGTGTAGCCTCAAAAGAGAAGGCACAGGAGAGTTTTTTCTCGAAAGAATATGTAAGGATACCACGTTTTAAGGAAATATCGTGTTGCAGAGTAAAGACAAATACATATGTATTGGCAACACTTTACGAGAAGAAATGACGCATCGTACAAAATTAGTCTGTATCTCTGAAACAAAACGTTGTAACTCGAAAAGATTTGGTGTGGCGTGTACGTCTAAACGTGTAGCCTCAAAAGAGAACCCACAGGAGAATTTTCTTAGGTCAAAATTTGTCAGAAAACCACGTTTTATGGAAATCCCGCATCTTGCGAAATTATCTTGTTTTTCCTAAACAACACGTTATAACTCGAAAAGCTTTGGTGTTGCGTGTACGTCTAAGCGTGTAGCCTCAAAAGGAAATGCACAGGAGAGTTTTCTCTCGAAAGAATATGTAAGAATACCACGTTATAAGGAAATACAGTGTTGCTGAGTAAAGACAATTACGTAGGTATTGGAAATACTTTACGAGAAGAAATAACTCTTTGTGCAAAATTAGCTTGTATCCCCTAAACAACACGTTGTAACTCGAAATGATTTGGTGTGGTGTGTACATCTAAACGTGTGGCCTCAAAAGAGAACCCACGGGATAATTTTCTCTTGTCAAAATTTGTCAGAAAACCACGTTTTATGGAAATCCCTCATCGTGCGAAATTATCTAGTTTTTCATAAACAACACGTTATAACTCGAAAAGCTTTGGTGTTGCGTGTATGTCTAAGCCTATAGCCTCAAAAGAGAATGCACAGGAGAGTTTTCTCTCGAAAGAATATGTTAAAATACCACGTTATAAGGAAATACAGAGTTGCAGAGTAAAGACAAATACGTATGTATTGGAAACACTTTACGAGAAGAAATAACGCATTGTACAAAATTAGCTTGTATCTCCTAAACAACACGTTGTAACTCAAAAGGATTTCGTGTGGCCTGTACTTCTAAATGTGTAGCCTCAAAAGAGAACCCACAGGATAATTTTCTTTCGTTAAAATTTTTCAGAAAACCACATTTTATGGAAATCCCGCATCGTGCGAAATTATCTTGTTTTTCCTAAACAACATATTGTAACTCGAAAATCTTTGGTTTGCGCGTATGTCTAAGGGTGTAGCCTCAAAAGAGAAGGCACAGGAGAGTTTTCTCTCGAAAGAATATGTAAAAATACCACGTTATAAGGAAATACAGTGTTGAAGAGTAAAGACAAATACGTACATATTGGAAACACTTTACGAGAAGAAATAACGCATCGTACAAAATTAGCTTGTATCTCCTAATCAACACGTTGTAACTCGAACTGATTTGGTGTGCTGTTTACATCTAAACGTGTAGCCTCCAAAGAGAACCCACAGGAGAATTTTGTTTCGTCAAAATTTGTCAGAAAACCACGTTTTAAGGAAATACCGCATCGTGCGAAATTACCTTGTTTTTCCTAAACAACACGTTGTATCTCGAAAAGCTTTGCTGTTGTGTGTAGGTCTAAGCGTGTAGCCTCAAAAGAGAACGCAGAGGAGAGTTTTCTCTCGAAAGAATATGTAAGAATACCACGTTATAAGTAAATACAGTGTTGCAGAGTAAAGATAAATAGGTACGTATTGTAAATACTTTATGAGAAGAATTAATGCATGGTACAAAATTAGCTTGTATCTCCTAAACAACTCCTTGTAACTCGAAAGGATTTGGTGTGGCTCGTACGTATACATGTGTAACCTCAAAAGAGAACCCACAGGAGAACTTTCTTTCGTCAAAATTTGTCCAAAAACCACGTTTTAGGGAAATCTCTCATCGTGCAAAATTATCTTGTTTTTCCTAAACAACACGTTGTAACTCAAAAAGCTTTGGTGTTGCGTGTATGTCTGAGCTTGTAGCCTCTAAAGAGAACGCACAGGAGAGTTTTCTCTCGAAAGAACATGTAAGAATACAAGGTTATAAGGAAATACAGTGTTGCAGAGTAAAGACAAATACGTACGTATTGGAAACACTTTACGAGAAGAAATAACGCATCGTAAAAAATTAGCTTGTATCTCCTAAACAACACGTGGTAACTCGAAAAGATTTGGTGTGGCGTGTACATCTAAACGTGTAGCCTCAAAAGAGAACCCACAGGAGAATTTTCTTTCGTCAAAATTTGTCAGAAATCCACGTTTTAAGGTAATCCTGCATTGTGCGAAATTATCTTGTTTTTCCTAAACAACACGTTGTAACTCGAAAAGCTTTGGTGTTGCCTGTATGTCTAAGTGTGTAGCCTCAAAAGAGAACGCACAGGATAGTTTTCTCTCGAAATAATATGTAAGAATACCACGTTATAAGGAAATACAATGTTGCAAAGTAAAGACAAATACATACTTATTGGAAACACTTTACGAGAAGAATTAACGCATTGCAAAAAATTAGCTTGTATCTCCTAAACAACACGTTGTAACTCGAAAAGATTTGGTGTGGCATGTACGTCTAAATATGTAGCCTCAAAAGAGAACCAACAGGAGAATTTTCTTTCGTCAAAATTTTTCAGAAAACCACGTTTTAAGGAAATCCCGCATCGTGCGAAATCATCTCCTTTTTCCTAAACAACATGTTGTGACTCGAAAAGCTTTGGTGTTGCGTGTATGTCTAAGCGTGGAGCCTGAAAAGAGAAGGCACAGGAGAGTTTTCTCTCGAAAGAATATGTAAGAATACCACGTTATAAGGAAATACATTTTTTCAGAATAAAGACAAATAAGTCCATATTGGAAACACTTTACAAGAAGAAATAACGCATCATACAAAATTAGCTTGTATCTCCTAAACAACACGTTGTAACTCAAAAGGATTTGGTGTGACGTGTACGTCTAAATGTATAGCCTCAAAAGAGAACCCACAGGTGAATTTTCTTTCATCAAAATTTGTCAGAAACCAAGTTTTAAGGAAAACTAGCATCGTGCGAAATTATCTTGTTTTTTCTAAACAACAAGTTGTAACTCGAAAAGCTCTGGAGTTGCGTGTATGTCTAAGCATGTAGCCTCAAAAGAGAACTCACAGGAGAGTTTTCTCTCGAAAGAATATGTAAGAATACCACGTTATAAGGAAATACAGTGTTGCAGAGTAAAGACAAACACGTATGTATTCGAAACACTTTACGTAAAGAATTAACGCATAGTACAAAATTAGCTTGAATCTCCTAAACAACACGTTGTAACTCGAAAATATTTGGTGTGGCATGTACGTCTAAACGTGTAGCCTTAAAAGAGAACGCACAGGAGAATTTTCTTTCGTTAAAATTTTTCAGAAAACCACGTTTTAAGGAAATCCCGCATCGTGCAAAATCATCTTCTTTTTCCTAAACAACATGTTGTAACTCGAAAAGCTTTGGTGTTGCGCGTATGTCTAAGTGTGGAGCCTCAAAAGAGAAGGCACAGGAGAGTTTTCTCTCGAAAGAATATGTAAGAAAACCACGTTATAAAGAAATACAATTTTTCAGAGTAAAGGCAAATAAGTACATATTGGAAACACTTTACAAGAAAAAATAACGCATCGTACAAAATTAGCTTGTATCTCCTAAACAACATGTGGTAACTCGAAAAGATTTGGTGTGACGTGTATGTCTAAACGTGTAGCCTCAAAAGATAACCCACAGGAGAATTTTCTTTTGTCAAAATTTGTCAGAAAACCACGTTTTAAGGAAATCCCGCATCGTGCGAAATTATCTTTTTATTCATAAACAACATGTTGTAACTCGAAAAGCTTTGGTGTTGCCTGTATGTCTAAGTGTGTAGCCTCAAAAGGGAACACACAGGATAGTTTTCTCTCGAAAGAATATATAAGAATACCACGTTATAAGGAAATACAGTGTTTCAGATTAAAGACAAATACTTACGTATTGGAAACACCTTACGAGAAGAATTAACGCATCGTACAAAATTAGCTTGTATCTCCTAAAAAACACGTTGTAACTCGAAAACATTTGGTGTGGCGTGTACGACTAAATGTGTAGCCTCAAAAGAGAACCCACAGGAGAATTTTCTTTCGTCAAAATTTTTCAGAAAACCACGTCTTAAGGAAATCCCGCATCGTGCGAAATCATCTTCTTTTTCCTAAACAACATGTTGTAACTCGAAAAGCTTTGGTGTTGCGTGTATATGTAAGCGTGGAGCCTCAAAAGAGAAGGCACAGGAGAGTTTTCTCTCGAAAGAATATGTAAGAATACCACGTTATTAGGAAATACAATTTTGCAGAGTAAATACAATAAGTATATATTGGGAACACTTTACGAGAAGAAATAACTCATCGAACAAAATTAGCTTATATCTCCTAAACAACACGTGGTAACTCGAAAAGATTTGGTTTGACGTGTATGTCTAAACGTGTAGCCTCAAAGGAGAACAAAAAGGAGAATTTTCTTTTGTCAAAATTTGTCAGAAAACCACGTTTTAAGGAAATACCGCATCTTGCGAAATTATCTTGTTTTTCCTAAACAACACGTGGTAACTCGAAAAGCTTTGGTGTTGCATGTTTGTCTAAGCGTGTAGCCTCAAAAGAGAATGCACAGGAGAGTTTTCTCTCGATAGAACATGTAAGAATTCAACGTTATAAGGAAATACAGTGTTGCAGAGTAAAGACAAATATGTACATATTGGAAACACTTTACGAGAAGAAATTAAGCATCATACAATATTAGCTTGTATCTCCTAAACAACAAGTGGAAACTCGAAAATATTTGGTTTGGCGTGTACATCTAAAATTTAGCCTCAAAAGAGAACCCACTGGAGAATTTTCTTTCGTCATAATTTGTCAGAAAACCACATTTTAAAGAAATCCCGCATCCTGCAAAATTATCTTGTTTTTCCAAAACAACACGTTGTAACTCGAAAAGCTTTGGTGTTGCGTGTATGTCTCAGTGTGTAGCCTCAAAAGAGAACACACAGGAGAGTTTTCACTCGAAAGAATATGTAAGAATACCAGGTTATAAGGAAATACAGTGTTGCAGAATAAAGACAAATAAGTATATATTGGGAACACTTTACGAGAAGAAATAACTCATCGAACAAAATTAGCTTATATCTCCTAAACAACACGTGGTAACTCGAAAAGATTTGGTTTGACGTGTATGTCTAAACGTGTAGCCTCAAAGGAAAACAAAAAGGAGAATTTTCTTTCGTCAAAATTTGTCAGAAAACCACGTTTTAAGGACATACCGCATCTTGCGAAATTATCTTGTTTTTCCTAAACAACACGTGGTAACTCGAAAAGCTTTGGTGTTGCATGTTTGTATAAGCGTGTAGCCTCAAAAGAGAACGCACAGTAGAGTTTTCTCTCGAAAGAATATGTAAGGATACCACATTACAAGGAAATACAGTGTTGCAGAGTAAAGACTAATACATATGTATTGGAAACACTTTATGAGAGAAATAACGCATCTTGCAAAATTACCTTTATGTCCTAAACAACACGTTGTAACTCGAAAAGATTTGGTGTGGCATGTACGTCTAAACGTGTAGCCTCAAAAGAGTACCCACAGGAGAGTTTTATTTCTTCAAAATTTGTCAGAAAACCACGTTTTAAGGAAATCCTGCATCGTGCGAAATTATGTTGTTTTTCCTAACTAACACGTTGTAACTCGAAAAGCTTTGATGTTGGGTGTATATCTAAGCACGTAGCCTCAAAGGAGAATGCACAGGAGAGTTTTCTCTCGAAAGAATATGCAAGAATACCACGTTATAAGGAAATACAGTGTTGCAGAGTAAAGGCAAAAATGTACGTAATGGAAACACTTAAACTTTATGAGAAGAAATAACGCTTCGTAAAAAAATTAGCTTGTATCTCCTAAACAACACGTTGTAACTCGAAAAGATTTGATGTGGTGTGTACATCTAAATGTGTAGCCTCAAAAGAGAACCCACAGGAGTATTTTCTTTCGTCAAAATTTGTCAGAAAACCACGTTTTAAGGAAATCCCGCATCGTGCTAAATTATCTTGTTTTTCCTAAACAACACATTGTAACTCGAAAAGCTTTGGTGTTGCGTGTATGTCAAAGCATGTAGCCTCAAAAGAGAACGCACAGGAGAGTTTTCTCTCGAAAGAATATGTAAGAATACCACGTTATAAGGAAATACAGTGTTGCAGAGTAAAGACAAATACATACTTATTGGAAACACTTAAACTTTACGAGAAGAAATAAGGCATCGTACAAAATTAGTATGTATCTCCTAAACATCACGTTATAACTCGAAAAGATTTGGTGTGGTGTGTACGTCTAAACGTGTAACCTCAAACGAGAACCCACAGGAGAATTTTCGTTCATCAAAATTTGTCAGAAAACCACGTTTTAAGGAAATCCTGCATCGTGCGAAAACCTTTGGTGTTGCGTGTATGTCTAAGCGTGTAGCCTCAAAAGAGAATGCAAAGGAGAGTTTTTTTCTCGAAAGAATAAATAAGAATACCACGTTATTAGGAAATACAGTGTTGCAGAGTAAAGACAAATATTTACGTATTGGAAAAACTTTACGAGAAGAAATAACGCATCTCACAAAATTAGCTTGTATCTCCTAAACAACACGTTGTAACTTAAAAAGATTTGGTGTGGCGTGTACGTCTAATCGTGTAGCCTCAAAAGAGAAACCATAGGAGAATTTTCTTTGGTCAAAATTTGGCAGAAAACCACGTATGAAGGAAATACCGCATCATGCGAAATTATCTTGTTTTTCTTAAACAAAACGTTTTAACTCGAAAAGCTTTGGTGTTGCGTGTATGTCTAAGCGTGTAGCCCCAAAAGAGAACGCACAGGAGAGTTTTCTCTCGAAAGAATATGTAAGAATACCACGTTGTAAGGAAATACAGTGTTGCAGAGTAAAGGAAAATACATATGTATTGACAACGCAACATCAAAGCTTTTCGAGTTACAACGTGTTGTTTAGGAAAAACAAGATAATTTCACACGATGAGTGATTTCCTTAAAATATGGTTTTCTGAGAAATATTAACGAAAAAAAATTCTCCTGTGGGTTATCTTTTGAGGCTACACGTTTAGACGTGCACGCCACACCAAATCTTTTCGAGTTACAAACTGTTGTTTAGGAGATACAAGCTAATTTTTTACGATGCTTTATTTCTTCTTGTAAGGTGTTTCCAATAGGTACGTATTTGCCTTTAGTCTGCAACACTGTATTTCCTTATAACGTGGTATTCTTACATATTCTTTCGAGAGAAAACTCTCCTGTGCGTCCTCTTTTGAGGCTACACGCTTAGACATACACGCAATACCAAAGATTTTCGCGTTACAACGTGTTGTTTAGGAAAAACAAGATAATTTCGCACGAAGAGGGATTTCCTTAATACGTGATTTTCTGACAAATTTTGACCAAAGAAAATTCTCCTATGGGTTCTCATTTGAGACTACACGTTTAGACGTACAGGCCACACCATATCTTTTTAAGTTACAACGTGTTGTTTAGGAGGTACAAGCTAATTTTTTTACGATGCATTATTTCTTCTCATAAAGTTTAAGTTTTTCCAATAAGTATGTATTTGCCTCTACTCTGCAACACTGTATTTCCTTATAACGTGGTATTCTTACATATTATTTGGAGAGAAAACTCTCCTGTTCGTTCTCGGATTTCCTTAAACCGTTGTGTTCTGACAAATTTTGAAGAAAGAAAATTCTCCTGTGGGTTCTCTTATGATGCTACACGTTTAGACGTGCACGCCACACCAAATCCTTTCGAGTTACCACGTGTTGTTTAGGAGATACAGGCTAATTTTGTACGATGTGTTATTTCTTCTCGTAAATTGTTTCCAATACGTACGTATTTGTCTTTCTCTGCAACACTGTATTTCCTTATAACGTGGTATTCTTACATATTCTTTCGAGGGAAAAGTCTCTTGAGCGTTCTCTTTTGAGGCTACATGTTTAGACATACAAGCAACACCAAAGCTTTTCGAGTTACAACGTGTTGTTTAGGAAAAACAAGATAATTTCGCACGATGCGAGATTTCCATAAACGTGGTTTTCTGAAATATTTGACAATAGAAAGTTCTCCTGTGGGTTCTCTTTTGAGGCTACATGTTTAGACGTACACGCCACACCAAATCTGTTCGAGTTACAACGTGTTGTTTAGGAGATACAAGCTAATATTTTACAATGTGTTAATTCTTCTCATAAAGTGTTTCCAATACGTACGTATTTGTCTTTACTCTGCAACATTGTATTTCCTTATAACGTGGTATTCTTACATATTCTTTCGATAGAAAACTGTCCTGTGCGTTCCCTTTTGTGGCTACACACTTAGACATACAGGCAACACCAAAGCTATTCAAGTTACAACATGTAGTTTAGGAAAAAGAAGATGATTTCGCAGGATGCGGGATTTCCTTAAAACGTGGTTTTCTGAAAAATTTTGACGAAAGAAAATTCTCCTGTGGGTTCTCTTTTGTGGCTACACATTTAGACGTACACGCCACACCAAAACCTTTCGAGTTACAATGTGCTTTTTAGGATATACAAGCTAATTTTGTACGATGCATTATTTCTTCTCGTAAAGTGTTTCAAATACGTATGTATCTATCTTTACTCTGCAACACTGTATTTCCTTATAACGTGGTATTCTTACATATTCGTTCGAGAGAAAACTCTCCTGTGCGTTCTCTTTTAAGGCTACACGCTTAGACATACACGCAGCACCAAAGCTTTTCGAGTTACAACGTGTTGTTTAGGAAAAACAAGATAATTTCGCACGATGCGGGATTTCCTTAAAACGTTTTTTTCTGACAAATTTTGACGAAAGAAAATTCTCCTGTGGGTTCTCTTTTGAGGCTACACGTTTAGACTTACATGCCACACCAAATCTTTTCGAGTTACAACATGTTGTTTAGGAGATACAAGCTAATTTTGTAAGATGCATTATTTCTTCTCGTAAAGTGTTTCCAATACATACGTATTTGTCTTTACTCTGCAACACTGTATTTCCTTATAACGTGGTATTCTTATATATTCTTTCGAGAGAAAACTCTCCTGTGCATTCTCTTTTGAGGCCACACGTTTAGACATACACGCAACACCAAAGCTTTTGGAGTTACAACGTGTTGTTTAGGAAAAACAAGATAATTTCGCACAATGCGGGATTTCCTTAAAACGTGGTTTTCTGACAAATTTGACGAAAGAAAATTCTCCTGTGGGTTCTCTGTTGAGGCTACACGTTTCAACTTATACGCCACACCAAATCCTTCGAGTTACAACGTGTTGTTTAGGAAATACAAGCTAATTTTGTACGATGTATTATTCCTTCTCGTATAGTGTTTCCAATAAGTAAGTATCTGTCTTTACTCTGCAATACTGTATTTCCTTATAACGTGGTATTCTTACATATTCTTTCGAGAGAATACTCTACTGTGCATTCTCTTTTGAGGCTACACGCTTAGACATACACGCAACACCAAAGCTTTTCGAGTTACAACGTGTTGTTTAGGAAAACAAGATGATTTCGCATGATGCAGGACTTCCTTAAAACGTGGTTTTCTGAAAAAATTTTGACGAGAGAAAATTCTCCAGTGGGTTCTCTTTTGAGACTACACGTTTAGATGTAAACACCACAGCAAATCTTTTCGAGTTACAACGTGTTGTTTAGGAGATACAAGCTAATTTTGTACCATGTGTTATTTCTTCTCGTTAAGTGTTTCCAATATGTAAGAATTTGTCTTTACTCTGCAACACCGTATTTCCTTATAACGTGGTATTCTTACATATTCTTTCGGGAGAAAACTCTCCTGTGCGTTCTCTTTTGAGGCTACATGCTTAGACATACACGTAACACCAAAGCTTTTCGAGTTACAACGTGTTGTCTACGAAAAACAAGATAATTTCGCACAATGCGGGATTTCCTAAAAACGTGTTTTCTGAAAAATTTTGACGAAAGAAAATTCTCCTGTGGGTTCTCTTTTGAGGCTACGCATTTAGATGTAAACACCACACCAAACAGTTTCAAGTTACAACGTGTTGTTTAGGAGATACAATCTAACTTTGAACGATGCGTTATTTCATCTCTAAAAGTGTTTCCAATAAGTACCTATTTGTCCTTAGTCTGCAACACTGTATTTCCTTCGAACGTGGTATTCTTACATCTTATTTCAAGAGAAAACACTCCTGTGCATTGGCTTTTGAGGATACAGGCTTAGACATACACGCAACAGCAAAGCTTTTCATGTTACAACGTGTTGTTTAGGAAAAACAAGATAAAATCGCACGATGCGGGATTACCATAAAACGTGATTTTCTGACATATTTTGACGAAAGAAAATTCTCCTGTGGGTTCTCTTTTGAGGCTACATATTTAGACGTACATGCCACACCAACTCTTTTCGAGTTACAACGTGTTGTTTAGGAGATACAAGCTAATTTTGTATGATGCGTTATTTCTTCTCATAAAGTGTTTCCAATACGTACGTATTTGTCTTTATTCTGCAACACTGTATTTCCTTATAACGTGGTATTCTTACATATTCTTTTGAGAGAAAACTCTCCTGTGCATTCTCTTTTGAAACTACACGCTTAGATATACAAGTAACACCAAAGCTTTTCGAGTTACAACATGTTGTTTAGGAAAAACAAGATAATTTCGCACAATGCGGGATTTCCTAAAAACGTGATTTCTGAAAAATTTTGAAAGAAGAAAAATCTCCTCTGGGTTCTCTTTTGAGGCTACAGGTTTAGTCGTACACCCCACACCAAATCGTTTCGAGTGACAACGTGTTGTTAAGGAGATACAAGCTAATTTTGAACGATGCGTTATTTCATCTCTAAAAGTGTTTCCAGTACGTACGTATTTGTCTTTAGTCTACAACACTGTATTTCCTTACAACGTGGTAGTCTTACATCTTCTTTTGAGAGAAAATTCTCCTGTGGGTTCTCTTTTGAGGCTACACGAGTTACAACGTGTTGTTTAGGAGAGACAAGCTAATTTTTTATAATGCGTTAATTTTTCTCATAAAGTGTTTCCAAGCTAATTTTGAACGATGCATTATTTCTTCGTGTAGCCTCAAAAGAGAACCCTAAACAACACGTTGTAACTCGAAAAGCTTTGGTGTTGCGTGTATGTCTAAACGTGTGGTCTCAAAAGAGAAGGCACAGGAGAGTTTCTCTCGAAAGAATATGTACGAATACCACGTTATAAGGAAATACAGTGTTGCAGAGTAAAGACAAATACATACGTATTGGAAACACTTTATGAGAAGAAATAACGCATCGTACAAAATTAGCTTGTATCTCCTAAACAACACGTTGTAACTCGAAAATATTTGGTGTGGCGTGTACGTGTAAACATGTAGCCTCAAAAGAGAACCCACAGGATAATTTTCGTTCGTCAATATTTGTCAGAAAACCATGTTTCAAGGAAGTCCCACATCGTGCGAAATTATCTTGTTTTTCCTAAACAACATGTCGTAACTCGAAAAGCTTTGGTGTTGCCTGTATGTCTAAGCGTGTAGCCTCAAAAGAGAAGGCACAGGAGAGTTTTCTCTCGAAAGAATATGTAAGAATACCACGTTATAAGGAAATACAGTGTTGCAGTGTAAATACAAATACTTATGTATAGGAAACACTTTACGAGAAGAAATAAAGCTTCGTACAAAATTAGATTTTATCTCCTAAACAACACGTTGTAACTCGAAATATTTTGTGTGTCGTGTACTTCTAAACGTGTAGCCTCAAAAGAGAAGGCACAGGAGAGTTTTCTCTCGAAAGAATATGTAAGAATACCACGTTTTAAGGAAATACAGAGTTGCAGAGTAAAGACAAATATGTACGTATTGGCAACACCTTACGAGAAAAAATAAGGCATCGTAAAAAATTAGTCTGTTTCTCCTAAACAACACGTTGTAACTGAAAAGGATTTGGTGTGGCGTGTACGTCTAAACGTGTAGCCTCAAAAGAGAACCAACAGGAGAATTTTCTTTGGTCAAAATTTTTCAGAAAACCACGTTTTAAGGAAATCCCGCATCTTGCGAAATTATCTTGTTTTTCCTAAACAACATGTTGTAACTCGAAAAGCTTTGGTGTTGCCTGTATGTCTAAGCGTGTAGCCTCAAGAGAGAAGGCACAGGAGAGTTTTTTCTCGAAAGAATATGTAAGAATACCACGTTTTAAGGAAATACAGTGTTGCAGAGTAAAGACAAATACATTCGTATTGGCAACACTTTACGAGAAGAAATACCGCATCGTAAAAAATTAGTCTGTATCTACTAAACAACACGTTGTAACTCGAAAAGATTTGGTGTGGCGTGTACGTCTAAATGTGTAGCCTCAAAAGAGAACCCACAGCAGAATTTTCTTACATCAAAATTGGTCAGAAAACCACGTTTTAAGGAAATCCCGCATCTTGCGAAATTATCTTGTTTTTCCTAAACAACACGTTGTAACTCGAAAAGCTTTGGTGTTGCGTGTATGTCTAAGCGTGTAGCCTCAAAAGAGAAGGCACAGGAGAGTTTTCTCTCGAAAGAATATGTAAGAATACCACGTTATAAGGAAATACAGTGTAGCAGAGTAAAGACAAATACGTACCTATTGGAAACACTTTAGGAGAAGAAGTAATGCTTCGTGCAAAATTAGCTTGTATCTCCTAAACAACACGTTTAACTCGAAAAGATTTGGTGTCACCTGTATGTCTAAACGTGTAGCCTCGAAAGAGAACCCACAGGAGAACTTTATTTCATCAAATTTTCCAGAAAACCACATTTTAAAGAAATCCCACATCGTGCGAAATTATCTTGTTTTTCCTAAACAACATGTCGTAACCCGAAAAGCTTTGGTGTTGCGTGTATGTGTAAGCGTGTAGCCTCAAAAGAGAAGGCACAGGAGAATTTTCTCTCGAAAGAATATGTAAAAATACCACGTTATAAGGAAAGACAGTGTTGCAGAGTAAAGACAAATATGTATAGGAAACACTTTTTGAGAAGAAATAACGCATCGTGCAAAATTAGCTTTTATCTCCTAAACAACACGTTGTAACTCGAAATATTTTGTGTGGCGTGTACATCTAAACGTGTAGCCTCAAAAGAGAAGGCACAGGAGAGTTTTCTCTCGAAAGAATATGTAAGAATACCACGTTTTAAGGAAATACAGAGTTGCAGAGTAAAGATAAATATGTACGTATTGGCAACATCTTACGAGAAAAAATAAGGCATCGTACAAAATTAGTCTGTATCTCCTAAACAACATGTTGTAACTGAAAAAGATTTGGTGTGGCGTGTACGTCTAAACGTGTAGCCTCAAAAGAGAACCCACAGGCGAATTTTCTTTCGTCAAAATTTTTCAGAAAACCACGTTTTAAGGAAATCCCGCATCTTGCGAAATTATCTTGTTTTTCCTAAACAACACGTTGTAACTCAAAAAGCTTTGGTGTTGCGTGTATGTCTAAGCGTGTAGCCTCAAAAGAGAAGGCACAGGAGAGTTTTTTCTCGAAAGAATATGTAAGAATACCACGTTTTAAGGAAATATCGTGTTGCAGAGTAAAGACAAATACATATGTATTGGCAACACTTTACGAGAAGAAATGACGCATCGTACAAAATTAGTCTGTATCTCTGAAACAAAACGTTGTAACTCGAAAAGATTTGGTGTGGCGTGTACGTCTAAACATGTAGCCTCAAAAGAGAACCCACAGGAGAATTTTCTTAGGTCAAAATTTGTCAGAAAACCACGTTTTATGGAAATCCCGCATCTTGCGAAATTATCTTGTTTTTCCTAAACAACACGTTATAACTCGAAAAGCTTTGGTGTTGCGTGTACGTCTAAGCATGTAGCCTCAAAAGGGAATGCACAGGAGAGTTTTCTCTCGAAAGAATATGTAAGAATACCACGTTATAAGGAAATACAGTGTTGCTGAGTAAAGACAATTACGTAGGTATTGGAAATACTTTACGAGAAGAAATAACTCTTTGTGCAAAATTAGCTTGTATACCCTAAACAACACGTTGCAACTCGAAATGATTTGGTGTGGCGTGTACATCTAAACGTGTGGCCTCAAAAGAGAACCAACGGGATAATTTTCTCTTGTCAAAATTTGTCAGAAAACCACGTTTTATGGAAATCCCTCATCGTGCGAAATTATCTAGTTTTTCATAAACAACACGTTATAACTCGAAAAGCTTTGGTGTTGCGTGTATGTCTAAGCCTATAGCCTCAAAAGAGAATGCACAGGAGAGTTTTCTCTCAAAAGAATATGTTAAAATACCACGTTATAAGGAAATACAGAGTTGCAGAGTAAAGACAACTACGTATGTATTGGAAACACTTTACGAGAAGAAATAACGCATTGTAAAAAATTAGCTTGTATCTCCTAAACAACACGTTGTAACTCGAAAGGATTTGGTGTGGCCTGTACGTCTAAATGTGTAACCTCAAAAGAGAACCCACAGGATAATTTTCTTTCGTTAAAATTTTTCAGAAAACCACATTTTATGGAAATCCCGCATCGTGCGAAATTATCTTGTTTTTCCTAAACAACATATTGTAACTCGAAAATCTTTGGTTTGCGTTTATGTCTAAGGGTGTAGCCTCAAAAGAGAAGGCACAGAGGAGTTTTCTCTCGAAAGAATATGTAAGAATACCACGTTATAAGGAAATACAGTGTTGAAGAGTAAAGACAAATACGTACATATTGGAAACACTTTACGAGAAGAAATAACGCATCGTACAAAATTAGCTTGTATCTCCTAATCAACACGTTGTAACTCGAACTGATTTGGTGTGCTGTTTACATCTAAACGTGGAGCCTCCAAAGAGAACCCACAGGAGAATTTTGTTTCGTCAAAATTTGTCAGAAAACCACGTTTTAAGGAAATACCGCATCGTGCGAAATTACCTTGTTTTTCCTAAACAACACGTTGTATCTCGAAAAGCTTTGCTGTTGTGTGTAGGTCTAAGCGTGTAGCCTCAAAAGAGAACGCAGAGGAGAGTTTTCTCTCGAAAGAATATGTAAGAATACCACGTTATAAGTAAATACAGTGTTGCAGAGTAAAGATAAATAGGTACGTATTGTAAATACTTTATGAGAAGAATTAATGCATGGTACAAAATTAGCTTGTATCTCCTAAACAACTCCTTGTAACTCGAAAGGATTTGGTGTGGCTCGTACGTATACATGTGTAACCTCAAAAGAGAACCCACAGGAGAACATTCTTTCGTCAAAATTTGTCCAAAAACCACGTTTTAGGGAAATCTCTCATCGTGCAAAATTATCTTGTTTTTCCTAAACAACACGTTGTAACTCAAAAAGGTTTGGTGTTGCGTGTATGTCTGAGCTTGTAGCCTCTAAAGAGAATGCACAGGAGAGTTTTCTCTCGAAAGAACATGTAAGAATACAACGTTATAAGGAAATACAGTGTTGCAGAGTAAAGACAAATACTTACGTCTTGGAAACACTTTACGAGAAGAAATAACGCATCGTAAAAAATTAGCTTGTATCTCCTAAACAACACGTGGTAACTCGAAAGGATTTGGTGTGGCGTGTACATCTAAACATGTAGCCTCAAAAGAGAACCCACAGGAGAATATTCTTTCGTCAAAATTTGTCAGAAAAGCACGTTTTATGGAAATCTCGCATCGTGCAAAATTATCTTGTTTTTCCAAAACAACACGTTGTAACTCGAAAAGCTTTGGTGTTGCGTGTATGTCTAAGCGTGTAGCCTCTAAAGAGAACACACAGGAGAGTTTTCTCTCGAAAGAACATGTAAGAATACAACGGTATAAGGAAATACAGTGTTGCAGAGTAAAGACAAATACTTACTTATTGGAAACACTTTACGAGATGAAATAACACATCATACAAAATTAGCTTGTATCTCCTAAACAACACGTGGTAACTCTAAAGGATTTGGTGTGGCATGTACCTCTAAACATGTAGCCTCAAAAGAGAACCCACAGGACTATTTTCTTTCATCAAAATTTGTCAGAAAACCACGTTTTAAAAAATACCGCATCATGCGAAATCATCTTGTTTTTCATAAACAACACGTTATACCTCGAAAAGCTTTGGTGTTACCTTTATGTCTAAGTGTGTAGCCTCAAAAGGGAACGCACAGTATAGTTTTCTCTCGAAAGAATGTGTAAGAATACCACATTATAAGGAAATACAGTGTTGAAGAGTAAAGACAAATACGTACATATTGGAAACACTTTACGAGAAGAATTAACGCATCATACAAAATTAGCTTGTATCTCCTAAACAATACGTTGTATCTCGGAAAGATTTGGTGTGGCGTGTACGTCTAAACATGTAGCCTCAAAAGAGAACCCACAGCAGAATTTTCTTTCGTCAAAATTTGTCAGAAAACCACGTTTTAAGGAAATCCCGCATCGTGGGAAATCATCTTCTTTTTCCTAAACAACATGTTGTAACTCGAAAAGCTTTGGTGTTGCGAGTATGTGTAAGCATGGAGCCTCAAAAGAGAAGGCACAGGAGAGTTTTCTCTCGAAAGAATATGTAAGAATACCACGTTTTTAGGAAATACAATTTTGCAGAGTAAAGACAAATAAGTACATATTGGAAACACTTTAGGTGAAGAAATAACGCATCATACAAAATTAGCTTGTATCTCCTAAACAACACGTTGTAAATCGAAAAGATTTGGTGTGACGTGTATGTCTAAACGTGTACCCTCAAAAGAGAACCAACAGGAGAATTTTCTTTCATCAAAATTTGTCAGAAACCACGTTTTAAGGAAATCTCGCATCGTGCGAAATTATCTTGTTTTTCCTTAAAAACACGTTGTAACTCGAAAAGCTTTGGTGTTGCGTGTATGTCTAAGATTGTAGCCTCACATGAGAACGCACAGGAGACTTTTTTCTCGAAAGAATATGGAAGAATACCACGTTTTTAGGAAATACAATTTTGCAGAGTAAAGACAAATAAGTACATATTGGAAACACTTTAGGTGAAGAAATAACGCATCATACAAAATTAGCTTGTATCTCCTAAACAACACGTTGTAAATCGAAAAGATTTGGTGTGACGTGTATGTCTAAACGTGTATCCTCAAAAGAGAACCGACAGGAGAATTTTCTTTCATCAAAATTTGTCAGAAACCACGTTTTAAGGAAATCTCGCATCGTGCGAAATTATCTTGTTTTTCCTTAAAAACACGTTGTAACTCGAAAAGCTTTGGTGTTGCGTGTATGTCTAAGATTGTAGCCTCACAAGAGAACGCACAGGAGACTTTTTTCTCGAAAGAATATGGAAGAATACCACGTTATAAGGAAATACAGTGTTGCAGAGTAAAGACAAATACGTACCTATTTGAAACACTTTATGAGAAGAAATAACGCATCGAACAAAATTAGCTTGTATCTCCTAAACAACACGTTGTAACTCGAAAAGATTTGGTGTGGCTCATTCTTCTACACGTGTAGCCTCAAAAGAGAACCCACAGGAGAACTTTCTTTCTTCAAAATTTTTCAGAAAACCACGTTTTATGGAAATCTTGCATCGTGCGAAATTATCTTGTTTTTCCTAAACAACACTTTGTAACTCGAAAAGCTTTGGCGTTGCGTGTTTGTCTAAGCGTGTAGCCTCAAAAGAGAATGCACAGGAGAGTTTTCCCTCGAAAGAATATGTAAGAATACCACGTTATAAGGAAATACAGTGTTGTAGAGTAAAGACAAATAAGTACGTATTGGAAACACTTACTGAGAAGAAATAACGCATAGTACAAAATTTGCTTCTATCTCCTAAAGAACACATTGTAACTTGAAAAGATTTGGTGTGGCTCGTACGTATGCACGTGTAACCTCAAAAGAGAACCCACAGGAGAACTTTCTTTCGTCAAAATTGTCAGAAAACCACGTTTTAAGGAAATCCCGCATCGTGCAAAATTATCTTGTTTTTCCTAAACAACAAGTTGTAACTCAAAAAGCTTTGGTGTTGCGTGTATGTCTAAGCGTGTAGCCTCTAAAGAGAACACACAGGAGAGTTTTCTCTCGAAAGAACATGTAAGAATACAACGTTATAAGGAAATACAGTGTTGCAGAGTACAGGCAAATAAATACGTATTGGAAACACTTTACCAGAAGAAATAACGCATCATATAAATTAGATTGTATCTCCTAAACAACATGTGGTAGCTCAAAAGGATTTGGTGTGGCGTGTACGTCTAAACGTGTAGCCGTAAAAGAGAACCCACAGGAGATTTTTCTTTCATCAAAATTTGTTAGAAACCACGTTTTAAGGAAATCCCGCATCGTGCGAAATTACCTTCTTTTTCCTAAACAACACGTTGTAACTTGAAAAGCTTTGGTGTTGCGTGTATGTCTAAGCGTGTAAACGCAAAAGAGAATGCACAGGAGAGTTTTCTCTCGAAAGAATATGTAAGAATACCACGTTATAAGGAAATACAGTGTTGCAGAGTAAAGACAACTACGTACTTATTGGAAACTCTTTATGAGAAGAAATAACCCATTGTACAAAAATAGCTTGTATCTCCTAAACAACATATTGTAACTCGAAAAGATTTTGTGTGGCTCGTACTTCTACATGGGAGACTCAAAAGAGAACCCACAGGAAAACTTTCTTTCTCAAGATATTTCATAAAACCACGTTTTAAGGAAATCTCGCATTGTGCGAAATTATCTTGTTTTTCCTAAACAACACGTTGTAACTCGAAAAGCTTTGGCGTCGTGTGTTTGTCTAAGCGTGTAGCCTCAAAGGAGAACACACAGGAGAGTTTTCCCTCGAAAGAATATGTAAGAATTCCATGTTATAAGGAAATACAGTGTTGCAGAGTAAAGACAAATAAGTACTTATTGTAAACACTTTATGAGAAGAAATAACGCATCTTACAAAATTTGCTTGTATCTCCTAAACAACACGTTCTAACTTGAAAAGATTTGGTGTGGCTCGTACGTCTACACGTGTAGCCTCAAAAGAGAACCCACAGAAGAACTTTCTTTCGTCAAATTTGTCAGAAAACAACGTTTTAAGGAAATCCCACATCGTGCAAAATTATCTTGTTTTTCCTAAACAACACGTTGTAACTCAAAAAGCTTTGGTGTTGCGTGTAAGTCTAAGCATGTAGCCTCTAAAGAGAACGCACAGGAGAGTTTTCTCTCGAAAGAACATGTAAGAATAAAACATTATAAAGAAATACAGTGTTGCAGAGTAAAGACAAATATGTACGTATTGGAAAGACTTTACGAGAAGAAATAACGCATCGTACAAAATTAGCTTGTATCTCCTAAACAACACGTGGTAACTCGAAAGGATTTGGTGTGGTGTGTACTTCTAAACCTGTATCCTCAAAAGAGAACCCACAGGAGAATTTTCTTTCTTCAAAATTTGTCAGAAAACCACGTTTTAATGAAATCCTGCATCGTGCGAAATTATCTTGTTTTTCCTAAACAACACGTTGTAACTCGAAAAGCTTTGGAGTTGCCTGTATGTCTAAGTGTGTAGCCTCAAAAGGGAACGCACAGGATAGTTTTCTCTCGAAATAATATGTAAGAATATCACGTTATAAGGAAATAGAATGTTGCAGGGTAAAGACAAATATGTACCTATTGGAAACACTTTAGGAGAATAATTAACACATTGTACAAAATTAGCTTGTATCTCCTAAACAACATGTTGTAACTTGAAAAGATTTGGTGTGGCATGTACGCCTAAACGTGTAACCTCAAAAGAGAACTCACAGGAGAATTTTCTTTTGTCAAAATTTGTCAGAAAACCACGTTTTAAGTAAATCCCGCATCGTGGGAAATCATCTTCTTTTTCCTAAACAACATGTTGTAACTCGAAAAGCTTTGGTGTTGCGTGTATGTGTAAGCGTGGAGCCTCAAAAGAGAAGGCACAGGAGAGTTTTCTCTCGAAAGAATATGTAAGAATACCACGTTTTTACGAAATACAATTTTGCAGAGTAAAGACAAATAAGTACATATTGGAAACACTTTATGAGAAGAAATAACGCATCGAACAAAATTAGCTGTCTTTACTCTGCAACACTGTATTTCCTTTTAACGTGGTAGTCTTACATATTCTTTCGAGAGAAAACTCTCCTGTGCCTTCTCTTTTGAGGCTACACACTTAGACATACACGCAACACGAAAGCTTTTCGAGTTACAACGTGTTGTTTAGGAAAAACAAGATAATTTCGCACGATGCGGGATTTCCTTAAAACGTGATTTTCTGAAAAATTTTGACAAAAGAAAATTCTCCTTTGGGTTCTCTTTTGATGCTACACGTTAAGACGTACACGCCACAACAATTCTTTTCGAGTTACAACGTGTAGTTTTGGAGATACAAGCTAATTTTGTACGATGCGTTATTTCTTCTAGTAAAGTGTTTCCAATAAGTACGTATTTGTCTTTACTCTGCAAAACTGTATTTCGTTATAACATGGTATTCTTACATATTCTTTCGAGAGAAAACTCTCCTCTGCCTTCTCTTTTGAGGCTACACATTTAGACACACACGCAACGTGAAAGCTTTTCGACTTACAACGTGTTGTTTAGGAAAAACAAGATAATTTCGCACGATGCGGGATTTCCTTAAAACGTGATTTTCTGAAAAATTTTGACGAAAGAAAATTCTCCTTTCGGTTCTCTTTTGAGGCTACACGTTTAGACGTTCACGCCACACCAATTCTTTTCGAGTTACAACGTGTAGTTTTGGAGATACAAGCTAATATTGTATGATGCATTATTTCTTCTCATAAAGTGTTTCCAATACGTACATATATGTCTTTACTCTGCAAAATTGTATTTCCTTATAACGTGGTATTCTTACATATTCTTTCGAGAGAAATCTCTCCTGTGCCTTCTGTTTTGAGGCTACACACTTAGACATACACGCAACACGAAAGCTTTTCGAGTTACAACGTGTTGTTTAGGAAAAACAAGATAATTTCGCATGATGCGGATTTCCTTAAAACGTGAGTTTCTGAAAAATTTTGACTAAAGAAAATTCTCCTTTGGGTTCTCTTAAAATTCTCCTTTGGGTTCTCTTTTGAGGCTACACATTTAGACGTACACGCCACACCAAATCTTTTCGAATTACAACGTGTTGTTTAGGACATACAAGCTAATTTTGCAAGATGCGTTATTTCTCTCATAAAGTGCTTCCAATATGTACGTATTTGTCTTTACTCTGCCACACTGTATTTCCTTATAACGTGGTATTCTTACATATTCTTTTGAGAGAAAACTCTCCTGTGCGTTCTCTTTTGGGGCTACATGCTTAGACATACACGCAACACCAAAGCTTTCGAGTTAAAACGTGTTGTTAAGGAAGAACAAGATAATTTCTCACGATGCGGGATTTCCTTAAATCGTGGTTTTCTTAAAAATTTTGAGGAAAGAAAATTGTCCTGTCGGTTCTCTTTTGAGGCTACAAGTTTAGACGTACATGCCACACCAAATCTTTTCGAGTTACAACGTGTTGTTTAGGAGATACAAGCTAATTTTGTGCGATGCTTTATTTCATCTCTTAAAGTTCATGGGTTTCCAATACATACATATTTGTCTTTACTCTGCAACACTGTATTTCCTTATAACGTGGTATTCTTACATATTCTTTCGAGAGAAAACTCTCCTGTGCGTCCTCTTTTGAGGCTACACGCTTAGACATACACGCAACACCTAAGCTTTTCGCGTTACAACGTGTTGTTTAGGAAAAACAAGATAATTTCGCACGATGAGGGATTTCCTCAATACGTGGTTTTCTGACAAATTTTGACCAAAGAAAATTCTCCTATGGGTTCTCTTTTGAGACCATACGTTTAGACATACAGGCCACACCAAATCTTTTTAAGTTACAACGTGTTGGTTAGGAGATACAAGCTAATTTTGTACGATGCGTTATTTCTTCTTGTAAAGTTTTTCCAATAAGTAAGTATTTGTCTTTACTCTGCAACACTGTATTTCCTTATAACGTGGTATTCTTACATATTTTTTCGAGAGAAAACTCTTCTGTGCGTTCTCATTTGAGGCTACAGGCTTAGACATACACGCAACAGCAAAGCTTTTCGAGTTACAACGTGTTGTTTAGGAAGAACAAGATAATTTCTCACAATGCGGGATTTCCTTAAAACGTGGTTTTCTGACAAATGTTGACGTAAGAAAATTCTCCTGTGGGATCTCTTTTGAGGCTACACGTTCAGACGTACACACCACACTAAATCTTTTTGAGTTACCACGTGTTGTTTCAGAGATACAAGCTAATTTTGTACCATGCGTTATTTCTTCTCATAATGTGTTTCCAATACGTACGTATTTGTCATTACTCTGCAGCTATATATTTCCTTATAACATGGTATTCTTACATATTCTTTCGAGAGAAAACTCTCCTGTGCATTCTCTTTTGAGGCTACACGCTCAGACATACACGCAACACCAAAGCTTTTCTAGTTACAACGTGTTGTTTAGGAAAAACAAGATAATTTCGCACGATACGGGATTTCCTTAAAACGTGGTTTCTGACAAATTTTGACTAAAGAAAATTGTCCTGTGGGTTCTCTTTTGAAGGCTACACGTTTAGACGTACACGCCACACCAAATCTTTTCGAGTTACAACGTGTTGTTTAGGATATACAAGCTAATTTTGTACTATGTGTTATTTCTTCTCGTAAAGTTTAAGTGTTTCCAATAAGTATGTATTTGTCTTTACTCTGCAACACTGTATTTCCTTATAACGTGGTATTCCTACATATTCTTTCGGG
Source organism: Apodemus sylvaticus (assembly GCF_947179515.1). Classification (NCBI taxonomy): domain Eukaryota; kingdom Metazoa; phylum Chordata; class Mammalia; order Rodentia; family Muridae; genus Apodemus; species Apodemus sylvaticus. The sequence goes on from NW_026263301.1 coordinate 32,705, forward strand.
AGAAAACCCTGCTGTGCATTCTCTTTTGAGGCTACACGCTTAGACATACACGCAACACCAAAGCTTTTCGAGTTACAACATGTTGTTTAGGAAAAACAAGATAATTTCGCACGATGCAGTATTTCCTTAAAACGTGGTTTTCTGACAAATTTTGACGAAAGAAATCTTTCCTGTGGGTTCTCTTTTGAGGCTACACGTTTAGACATACACGCCACACCAAATCTTTTCGAGTTACAGTGTGTTGTTTAGGAGATACAAGCTAATTTTGCATGATGCGTTATTTCTTCTCCTAAAGTTTTTCCAATAAGTACATATTTGTCAATACTCTGCAACACTGTATTTCCTTATAACGTGGTATTCTTACATATTCTTTTGAGAGAAAACTATCCCGTGCGTTCTCTTTGGAGGCTACACGCTTAGACATACACGCAACACCAAAGCTTTTCGAGTTACAACGTGTTGATTAGGAAAAACAAGATAATTTCGCACGATGCAGGATTTCCTTAAAATGTGGTTTTCTGACAAATTTTGACGTAAGAAAATTCTCCTGTGGGTTCTCTTTTGAGGCTACCCATTTAGACGTACACGCCACACCAAATCTTTTTGAGTTACCACGTGTTGTTTCGGAGATACAAGCTAATTTTGTACCATGCGTTATTTCTTCTCATAATGTGTTTCCAATACTTTCGTATTTGTCTTTACTCTGCAGCAATATATTTCCTTATAACATGGTATTCTTACATATTCTTTCGAGAGAAAACTCTCCTGTGCATTCTCTTTTGAGGCTACACACTTAGACATACACGCAACACCAAAGCTTTTCTAGATACAACGTGTTGTTTAGGAAAAACAAGATAATTTCTCACGATGCGGGATTTCCTTAAAACGTGGTTTTCTGACAAATTTTGACAAAAGAAAACTCTCCTGTGGGTTCTCTTTTGAGGCTACACGTTTAGACGTAGACACCACACCAAATCTTTTCGAGTTACAACGTGTTATTTAGGACATACAAGCTAATTTTGCAAGATGCGTTATTTCTCTCATAAAGCGCTTCCACTATGTACATATTTGTCTTTACTCTGCCACACTGTATTTCCTTATAACGTGGTATTCTTACATATTCTTTCGAGAGAAAACTCTCCTGTGCGTTCTCTTTGGAGGCTACACGCTTAGACATACACGTAACACCAAAGCTTTTCGACTTACAACGTGTTGTTTCGGAAAAACAAGATAATTTCGCATGATGCGGGATTTCCTTAAAACGTGGTTTTCTGACAAATTTTGATGAAAGAAAAT